>NC_141698.1:1094076522-1094121522 GCF_964263255.1 Lissotriton vulgaris
TAACATTCAGATGTTTTCACATAATTTTATGGTGCCCTTCATTTTAATTGCACACTCCACTTTACGCCACTCCAGTGTATAACAGTTGACTTGATGCCGCTGCACTCTACTCTATTTACCGTATGCCACTCCACTTTACGCCACTCCAGTGTATAACAGTTGACTTGATGCCGCTGCACTCTACTCTATTTACAGTATGCCACTCCACTTTACGTCACTCCAGTGTATAACAGTTGACTTGGTGCCGCTGCACTCTACTCTATTTACCGTATGCCACTCCACTTTACGCCACTCCAGTGTATAACATTTGACTTGATGCCGCTGCACTCTACCCTATTTACAGTATGCCACTCCACTTTACGCCACTCCAGTGCATAACAGTTGACTTGATGCCGCTGCACTCTACTCTATTTACAGTATGCCACTCCACTTTACGCCACTCCAGTGTATAACAGTTGACTTGATGCCGCTGCACTCTACTCTATTTACCGTATGCCACTCCACTTTACGCCACTCCAGTGTATAACAGTTGACTTGATGCCGCTGCACTCTACTCTATTTACAGTATGCCACTCCACTTTACGCCACTCCAGTGTATAACAGTTGACTTGATGCCGCTGCACTCTACTCTATTTACAGTATGCCACTCCACTTTACGCCACTCCAGTGTATAACAGTTGACTTGATGCCACTGCACTCTACTCTATTTACAGTATGCCACTCCACTTTACGCCACTCCAGTGTATAACATTTGACTTGATGCCACTGCACTCTACTCTATTTACCGTATGCCACTCCACTTTACGCCACTCCAGTGTATAACAGTTGACTTGATGCCACTGCACTCTACTCTATTTACAGTATGCCACTCCACTTTACGCCACTCCAGTGTATAACAGTTGACTTGATGCCACTGCACTCTACTCTATTTACCGTATGCCACTCCACTTTACGCCACTCCAGTGTATAACAGTTGACTTGATGCCACTGCACTCTACTCTATTTACAGTATGCCACTCCACTTTACGCCACTCCAGTGTATAACAGTTGACTTGATGCCGCTGCACTCTACTCTATTTACCGCATGCCACTCCACTTTACGCCACTCCAGTGTATAACAGTTGACTTGATGCCGCTGCACTCTACTCTATTTACAGTATGCCACTCCACTTTACGCCACTCCAGTGTATAACAGTTGACTTGATGCCGCTGCACTCTACTCTATTTACAGTATGCCACTCCACTTTACGCCACTCCAGTGTATAACAGTTGACTTGATGCCACTGCACTCTGCTCTATTTACCGTATGCCACTCCACTTTACGCCACTCCAGTGTATAACAGTTGACTTGATGCCACTGCACTCTACTCTATTTACCGTATGCCACTCTACTTTACGCCACTCCAGTGTATAACAGTTGACTTGATGCCACTGCACTCTACTCTATTTACCGTATGCCACTCCACTTTACGCCACTCCAGTGTATAACAGTTGACTTGATGCCGCTGCACTCTACTCTATTTACAGTATGCCACTCCACTTTACGCCACTCCAGTGTATAACAGTTGACTTGATGCCACTGCACTCTACTCTATTTACCGTATGCCACTCCACTTTACGCCACTCCAGTGTATAACAGTTGACTTGATGCCACTGCACTCTACTCTATTTATGTTATGTTATGTTATGTTATACTTGGTTTTGTATAGCGCGCAGTGCCACTCCACTTTACGCCACTCCAGTGTATAACAGTTGGCTTGATGCCACTGCACTCTACTCTATTTACAGTATGCCACTCCACTTTACGCCACTCCAGTGTATAACAGTTGACTTGATGCCACTGCACTCTGCTCTATTTACCGTATGCCACTCCACTTTACGCCACTCCAGTGTATAACAGTTGACTTGATGCCACTGCACTCTACTCTATTTACCGTATGCCACTCCACTTTACGCCACTCCAGTGTATAACAGTTGACTTGATGCCACTGCACTCTACTCTATTTACCGTATGCCACTCCACTTTACGCCACTCCAGTGTATAACAGTTGACTTGATGCCGCTGCACTCTACTCTATTTACAGTATGCCACTCCACTTTACGCCACTCCAGTGTATAACAGTTGACTTGATGCCACTGCACTCTACTCTGTTTATGTTATGTTATGTTATGTTATACTTGGTTTTGTATAGCGCGCGGTGCCACTCCACTTTACGCCACTCCAGTGTATAACAGTTGACTTGATGCCACTGCACTCTACTCTATTTACAGTATGCCACTCCACTTTACGACTCTCTAGTGTTTGCTATTAAATTCTATGCTAATCCAATGTATGTTACTCCACTCTACTCCACCCAACCTCACAGTGCACCACTCTAGTCTACACCACTATACTCTACGCCAGTGTTTCCCAAACTGTAGTCCGCGGACCCCCAGGGGTCCCTGACACATTCCCAGGGGGTCCGCAGGCAGCAGTTTTAAAAGCACTGTAAAGTATCTTTTTTAATTAGCAGTTTTCAAAGAACAATAAAAGTGTCAAGATAACGACAGTGATTAATTTCCCTGCTGGAGAGACATGAGAGTTGTGTCCAGTGGCAGCTGTGACTGAACTAATGTAGCACAGAGCGTTAATATGCCTACTGCAAAGAACGTGTACCATGCATTTTAAAAAACAGTATTTGATATGCATAGGTCAGTGGGTTACTGCTTTTGTCAGAGAGATTCTTTTGTTACAGTGCTGTTCATAAGTGACAATCGAAATCTAGCACAGCGATCAAAAAACTGTCCTCAAACAGCTGCTTGCAAACTGCAAGGTACAAGTTAGTGACTTGTGTTTTTTCTCAGTCTTTCAGTATCCTGATGCTTCTAAAAAGGTTTCTTTGGGTGGAAATACATTTTTATTGTTAAAGTCAATGCTAACCACTGTGTTATGTTCTGGATCCTGAGTTTGTGCTTCTCCAGACCAGCACTCCATAAGTTTGTGCTTCTCCAGACCAGCCTCCTTGGCTTAACAACACACCCCACTACTTCAGAAACGCAAGGCTGCACCATATTTACAAGAATATGGTGAAGCCCTGCGTTTCCCCTGCGCTGGAGCTACACTTAACAGGGGAAGATTGTTTATGTACAGGAAGGTCACCCTTCGTGCACATAAACAACCTTGAAATGTCATTTTGTCACTTCTATGTGTGCTGCTTAATGCATTGCACATGGAAGTTACAAAATGTAATTTTTTAAAAAGATTGTTGATGTGCAGGAAGGGCCGCCTTCCTGAACATAAACAATCCAAGGCATTTTGCAAAAACGAGGAGAAATGAAGCATTTCTCCTTGTTTCGCCAAGTTAAGACCAGGTTTTCCCTGGTCTTAATTTTGGCGCTGCTTCCCATTTACGCTGCTCTTGTAAATAGGGGACAGCGTCAAAATTCAATGGGTGTTGCAGGGGAAACGCCCACCGCAACACCCACTTCCCACCCCTTTCACGCTAAGCATTGTGTGAAAGGGGGACTTATTTATAAGGAACTGTTAAGCCACGTTAAGTGGCTTAACGTTGCCTTGTAAATAAGGCAACGCCCCTATCAGAAACGTCTCAAAAAGTGATGTTCCCATGGAGATAGGGGTTTGTAAATATGCCCCTAAAATCATTAGTAATTTGAGTAATTGTTTTGAGTGCACCAGTGTGTTAATTTTTTCCGGATTACTGTTTTAAAGTTTGAAATTTAAATCCTACAAATTGCTTGGGGGTCCCTGGCTTCCATTGGTGACTCAATGGGGGTCCTCGGGAGTCAAACGTTTGGGAACCACTGCTCTACGCCATTATGCTGGTTGCTACTGTATTCTATTACACTTATGTGCATTCAAGTTTACTGGGCGACTGTACACTGTACTGCTCACAACTGTACGCTATTCCATTGTACACAACTCCACTTAACCTATTCCACTGTGCCCACATTACTAATCCCCAAGGGGATATCACATCACTGTGACGCTCACTACTTGGAGAAAAAAAAACACCGAAGCCTCTCTAAATGATGCATGGATACTGTCCCGAAAACAGTCAAGTTTTCAATTTCTTTCTGAAATTAAGATGTTCATCCGTAAGGCAGTGAGCCAGAGGTAGGGACTGCTGCCAGATGTGAAAATGCCTCTTCTGATTTTCTTTATTTTTGTCGACTTTGCTAGGGCCAAATTGCAGAATCTCAAATTCGGTGCCAGTCTGTAAAATTCCACTCTGGCATGTAAAATCTCAGGACTGGTGTCATACAGAGCCTTGTGATTATGGCACAGGAGTTTGAAGCTGGCTTTTTTCCAAACTTGGCACCAGTAGGGCTGCCAGGCAAACTGAAGCAAAGCCAAATGTATCCATGTTGCAAATTAGCTTGGCTGCAGCATTTTGAATTACCTGTAATCTAGTAAAAGGGTAATCTACCAAGCCCACAAAAAGGGCATGCCGGGGGATCCAAATGAACAGCAGTCAAGGCATGGACTATAGTTTGCTGCCAAGCAATCGGAATCCAAGTAGACAGCCTTCTCAATAATTTGAGGATGACGAAGCCTTTGTCACAAGTGGCCTTAACATGTTCTCTAGCACTGAAAGAGAGCTGTCCACAATCACCCAAGGTTTTTGGTGGATTTCCTAGTGGTGGGCATGTCCCCTAGCATATCAGACCACCATGAGGCATCCCTAAACAGATAGATAGGCCTCCCCGAATGGCAGGATCTCGGTCTTCTGCGTTTAACTTCAGGCAATGACTGGTCATCTATCCTACTATTTCAGTTTGTCATTCCTGTAGCTTTACTCGAGTTTCCTCCCATTTCTCACCGAGAGATATAATCAGCTGGGTATCGTTGGCATAGGAGCAGACATCAAAACCCCATTTGCTCACAATTTTTGCCAATGGAGTCACATACATGTTAAACATAGTCGGGCTCAAAGACGAGCCCTGTGGTATACCACAAAGCGATTTATGGCAATGGGATCTGAAAGCGCCGAGCTGCAAGGTGTACGATCTATCTTTTAAGAAGGAACCAAACCATTGGAGAGCCGTTGAATGTAAGTCAATGTCATAAAGTTTGTTAATTAACCAGCTATGTGAGACCATCGATTTTTGGCATGCATAGAAGAAGAGATCTAGGCCGGTAGTTGGAAAGGACTGAGGCATCAGTGTCAGATTTTTGGGCCAAAGACAACAATATTGCTTCTTTCCAAGACTCAGAGTAACTTGCCTCATCCAAGGATAGGTTACACATGTTACGTTACGTTAAAAATATTTATACCGCGCACGTTCACCAACGGTTTCATGGCGCTCTTGACATAACGGCAGCTGGGGTGGAGGAGTTACTCAAGTGCTGACTGAAACAGGAAAGTCTTTAACAGTCTGCGAAAGTGATCGTAGTTGGGACAGAGGTGGAGTGCAGTTGGGAGGGAATTCCAGGTGGTGGGGGCCATGGCAGAGAAACTCAGACCACCATGCTTTTTCCGTCTGGTTTTGGGAATGACAAGGAGATTAAGAGTTGCAGAGCGAAGGTCTCTGTGGGGAACGTACCGTGTCAGGCAAGAAGAAATAAATGCAGGGGCTAGATCAGATAGGGCTTTGAAGGTAATGCAGCCCAGTTTAAAGATGCAGCGTTTAGTGATAGGGAGCCAGTGAAGGCTACACAGAAGAGGGGTAACATGCTGATATTTTGGCTGGCGGAAAATCAGGCGGGCTGCCTGGTTCTGGACAAGTTGTAGCTGGTGGAGATGGATTGATGGGATTCCGGCATACAACGTGTTGGCATAGTCGAGTCTGGAAGTGATCAGTGCTAGGATGACTAGAATTAGGGCATCTCTAGTGAGGAACCTGCTGATTTTACGAATCCGCCTTAGATGGAAAAAACAGGATGAGGTGACTGCGTTGATTTGAGGCCGCATAGAGAGGTCCTCAGAGATGACCACCCCCAGACTCTTCACAGTGCTGACCGGGCTAGGTGGAGTCCCCAAGGAAGAGGGCCAAAAGGTGGAATTCCACGGATTAGTGGAGCCCCCTACAAGTACCAGCTCCGTTTTTGTGGGGTTCAGTTTTAACTGGCTGTGGAGCATCCACTCTGCGATGGTGAGCATAGTGGATTGAAAGTTGGAACGGGAGGAAGGAAGAGGGTCAATGGGAAAAATTAACTGAAGATCGTCTGCATAGTTGAAAATAGTGACCGGGGTATTACGGAGGGAAGCAAGGAGGGGCTGTAGGTACAAATTAAACAGTAAGGGTGAGAGCGCGGAGCCCTGAGGGACCCCGTAGGTAAGAGAAGAGTAGGGCACAGGAAAGGTAGATAAGTGAACTGCTTGAGTCCGATGGCTCAGAAAAGATCGGAGCCAGTCGAGGACCACCCCCTGGATGCCGGCGTTGTTGACACGGTCGATCAAAATAGTATGAACGACCGTGTCAAAAGCAGCCGACAGGTCCAGGATGACAAGGGCCTGAGAGATGTTGTTGTCGGCACCTTTCCTCAGGGCATCCATGACGGCCACTATGACCGCCTCGGTGGAGTGGAGGGGTCTGAAACCAGCTTGTTGGGCATCCAGGAAGGAGGAATTCTCGATGAGGGTACTCAAGGTGCTGAGACCCTACTTCACATGTGTGTGAAGTAGGGTCTCAGGGGGATCCAGACCTAACCTCTGTCATCAGTTTTGGACCTGCTCTTCTGTGATATGTTCAAAGGCTCCCAAGTGAGTGGTGGCCTCAGGGTGGGGACTTTCGAAAACCACAGAAAATCCTGTCGGTTGTAGGGCCTCAAAGAAAGAATAAATGCTTTCAATGGTATCTGTAAAATAATTCCCCAAGTCCTCACAAAGTGCCTCAGTAGCGGGAATTGATAAAGATACCCAATTAAGTTAGGCAAGCTCCTTGACACTTTTAGATAGTTCTTTTGAAGAACTACCATTCGCTTTAATTTGTTTGATGAAGTCATCTTTCTTGGCTCTCTTCAGAGGTTTGTGGTATTGTTTTAGTTCTTCTTTATATTTTACATTATCAGCTTCTTCCCTCGAAAAGCTCCACTTATGTTTGAGGCTTTCTACATTTTCTTTTGGTTGTACCATTTTTCTGAAGGGCATCTTCTGAAAGAATTATTAACTTTCAAGAGAGCGCTTTTTTCAAAGGAGCAGGGAATAGCCTCATTTAGTGATTCAGGGGCATATTATCAAGAACGGCGTTAAAAATTGTCACCGGTTTAGCGGCAGAAAACTGCTAAAGCTAAAGCGGCGACAATAGGCTTGATAATATACCCCTGAGTATTCCAATAGAAGTCCATGTTCTGGTGTGAACCGGGGCTTCTATGGGAATTCTCCATTGCATATTATCAAGCCCATTATCGCCGCTTTAGCTGCAGTTTTCTGCTGCTAAACCGGCTATAATTTTAACGCCGTTCTTGATAATATGCCCCTCAACTCACATACTGAGAGGATTCTCCTTCTCGTTCAGAGGAGAGTGAAATGATTAGAGAATCATTCCTCAGTTATGCGACTCCATGATCTCTTGGGATTCAGCATGGGGTTTGATAGATCGATATTGCCATGAGGAAGAGTAACCAAAAATTTAATTTTAAAATGGTGGCTCCAAGTTAGTGTAGTAATGCCTAAGGTTTTAGTAGTTTTAATATCAAAAAATGCCAAATCCATTTGTGGGTTGAAACACTAACTGATTGTTTCAGTTCGGGTATATTCATATCGTTTTCCAGTTGCCCGCATAGCCCATCCTCATTTTTCTTGTCAAAGTGTAGACTAAAATCGCCGACAACTTTAGAAGAAAGTGACGCATCTGTGAAGATGCATCACTTTCCCTGCACCAGTTTGAGAAACACTTGCGCCATCTATGGATGCGCCGTATTTATAATACGGTGCACCATGGGGCATGGATTGGCAGATGAGTCCAAAATACTGATGCATCTGTTGACACAAAAGTCACGCATATCTGGAGTTTTGTCGCAAGCCCGACGCTACTCCAGCAATGCAGGGGGAGGCCTATCCTCATTGTGCTGCATCAATCCTTACGCCTGCTTCAAGCAGGCATATGAATGTGACGCAGAGGCGTCCTAGAAGTGGCACAATTAAATCTTGTTGATTTCACTGCATCACTTCTATGAGGCTTTTTTGCATTGGAACGCCCACCTTGCATACATTATACCTGACGCAGGTATAATGTGACGCAGGGCTTTACAACATGACGCATCTCTCTAGATGCTTTACGTTGTAAATAGGCTGCATTTTTATGCTGTTGCTCCATCACAAACAGTGACACAAATGTGGTGCAAAAACGATGCAAGGGCCTTGTAAATCTGCCCCCTAGGGTTTTGCGGTGCATCACTGGGTTTACCCCTCTGCCACACCGCCAAAGCCATGGTCAGGCTGCTCACCAGTTTACAAGTATTTCTTGTGTCGGTGGGCTTTTTTTTTAGGTTCCCACGGCGGTGCCCTTAAAATGGGCACCGCAATGGGAATGCCAAAAAACTGTTCAGTGTATGCCACTCCACTGTATGGGACTTCACTCTAAGCCACTACACTGCATGTCATTCCAGTGTCCGTCTCAGTACGTTGTACAACAATATCCTCCACTATATTCTACTACGCTACTTAATAACTCCACACTACTTAACTGTGCTAATATTACACATTTGTTACTAACATGAGACAAAAACATTGAAATTCTGAAAAAAACAAGGGTGAAAGATTAGTTATAGTTAGGGAAACTTTTGTTATGTTTGATATACAAACCCAACCTAAACTATACAAACATTAGAAATTCTGCTGTTATTATTATATATTTAAGTTATAAGTCATATTTATACCTCACATTTTTACTTACGCACCACCTTAAAAATTCAATTAACTCCCGCACCTCCATACACATATTCTCAACAGACTCCCCACACTACTTTAACTATAACTCACCCCTTCTCCATGCACTACATATGTCCTTGCATATTGCAGAAGTTAAAGCATGTGAAATTACTGCAGTAATAACAACTCTTATGACATCTCAAATTACATGATTTGCCTGAACACACTCCATGGTACAGTGGCAAGCTAAAGTTAATGTAGCGTAACTTGGTAAGTGGTGATTAAATACAAAATTAAAGATATAACTATAACAGTAGAATTTCTGATGTTTGTGTAGTTTAAGTTGGGTTTGTATAATAAACATAATGAAAGGTTGCCTAGCTGTAACTTATCTTTGATCTTCGTTTTTTCTGTGAACATACATCTATCTGTCTATCTATCTATCTATCTATCTATCTATCTATCTATACGGACGGACGGACGGACGGACGGCCGGAGACAGACAGACGGACAGACGGAGGGTAAGACAGATGGACGGACGGACAGTAAAACAGGCGGACGGACTGACAGTAAGACAGACGGACGGATGGACAGTAAGACAGACGGACGGACAGACAGACAGTAAGACAGACGGACAGACGGACAGACAGTAAGACAGACGGACGGACGGACAGTAAGACAGATGGATGGACTGTAAAACAGACAGACGGATGGACAGTAAGACAGACGGATGGACAGACGGACAGTAAGACAGACAGATGGACAGTAAGACAGACGGAAGTATAGATGGACGGACGGACAGTAAGACAGACGGACAGATAGACGGACGGACGGACAGTACGACAGACGGACGGACGGACAGACAGTAAGATAGATGGATGGACAGTAAGACAGACAGACGGACGGACGGAAAGTAAGACAGACGGACGGACGGACAGACGGACAATAAGACAGATGGACGGACCGTAAGACAGACGGACAGACGGACGGACGACTGGACAGTAAGACAGACAGACGGACGGATGGATGGACAGTAAGACAGACAGACGGACGGACGGACGGACAGTAAGACAGACAGGTGGACGGACGACCGGATGGACAGTAAGACAGACAGACGGACAGACGGACGGACGGACGGACAGTAAGACAGACAGAAGGATGGACGGACAGCAAGACAGACGGACAGACAGTAAGACAGACAGACGGACGGACGGAAAGTAAGACAGACAGACAGACAGACGGGCAGACGGACAGTAAGACAGACAGATGGACAGACGGACGGACGGACAGTAAGACAGACAGAAGGATGGACGGACAGCAAGACAGACAGACGGACGGACAGTAAGACAGACAGACGGACGGACAGTAAGACAGACAGACAGACAGACGGACAGACGGATGGACGGACAGATGGATTGTAAGACAGACAGACGGACAGATGGACAGATGGATGGACAGTAGGACAGACGGACAGTAAGACAAACGGACGGACGGACAGTAAGACAGACGGACGGACAGTAAGACAGACAGACGGACGGACAGTAAGACAGACGGATGTACGGACGGACAGTAAGACAGACAGAAGGATAGATTCATGGACGGACAGACAGTAAGACAGACGGACAGATAGACGGACGGACGGATGGACAGTAAGACAGATGGACGGACAGTAAGACAGACGGACGGATGGACGGACAGTAAGACAGACAGAAGGACGGACGGACAGTAAGACGGACAGACGGATGGACAGTAAGACAGACAGACAGACGGACGGACGGACAGACAGTAAGACAGACAGAAGGACGGACGGACAGTAAGACGGACAGACGGATGGACAGTAAGACAGACAGACAGACGGACGGACGGACAGACAGTAAGACAGACAGACGGACGGACGGACAGTAAGACAGACAGATGGACGGATGGACAGATGGACGGACAGTAAGACAGACAGACGGATAGACGGACAGACAGTAAGACAGACAGACGGACGGATAGATGGTCTGGATGTTATCTGCATAAGGCACCAATTATAATCCAAAACACTGAACACGGGCACCAGGAGGTAAAAGATACCAAGTGTACTTCTCAAAGATAAGCCCTAGGGGACCCCCACTTCGGAACTTTTCAATAGGTCAGACTGAGAATAATGGGTCAAGACATGCAATTGAATTCCAAGGAGGCTTAGATGCTGGTGTGGCGTGATGGTGTCAAAGGCTGAGCTCAAATACTAGAAAGAATGAGCGAGGTTTTTCTGCCTTGGTCTAAAATGTAGTGGAGTGATTCAGAGACAGATAAGAAAGCTACTGTGTGATCTTTCTTCATCACTCTTCGGTGCAACAACATCGCAACGCAATTTTGTTCACTCCTTTGCACCTAGCAATTCAACACTGATGGCGACACAGACAGGGACATTTAGACAACTGTGTATTAACATAGAACTAACTGAACAGACTTGTTCTCTTAATTGTCACTAGGCTTTGCCTCAATATCTAACTCCTATGTTTGCTCCATTGGATGTCCAGAGGTAGTTTTCCCAGCAAGAACTTACTGCCTGAAAGTGGTTTTCTTTCCCACGTCCCTTGCAGTTGTTGCAATGGAGGGTTGTGTCCCTTCTGAGGACATGTTTAACTGCAGCCACACCAGAACCTAAGTTCCTTCGCCTTTTCTTTTGTGACTGAAAATCTGCCTCTTCTCTTTCTTAGGAGGTCTGTGAGTCTTTATGACCATTATCTGTTCAGGTGGGTGGTGGTCGTTGACAGTATGTTTGACTCCTTTTCTAGATGAGCAAGAGATTCCTCCATTAATTTGCCTGTTATTTGGGCAGTGTTGTTGATAGGGTGTATTTCGCAGTCACCATTAGCAGCACTTTTATGACAATGCATCTTTCATCTTAGATATGTTCCCAGCTTCTCATTGGGAAATGTTAGGATTACCTCAGTGACTCCATTTCCAGTTAAAATTGTAATATTTTCTCATTTTGCATTTATTCCAGTGTGGTAATTAAGGGCCCAATTACGATGGCGTACGGAAAAACCTTCCGACCACCACGATTTTAGAAGAAGAAAAAAACGCATGACCTGCTGCATTTCCATCGGTCAAATTACGATGCAATGTACGAAAAATCAGATCGCGGCGGACGGAGGCCACAAACGACCATCCACCACGGCCGGAAAAGCTGCAAATACGAATGCGGTGGACGGGGAAAGCTTTTAAATGGCTTAAAAAAGCTGCTCCTGCCGCAGCATGACTGCACAGCTAATCACGATGAGAATACGGAGCTGGCGGACCAAGCACTGCGTCCAACTGCCGCGCACTAAACACCCCAACTTGCTCCTGGTAAGGAAATCCATGCACTGCATGGAAGAGACATCAGGGGCCATTACTCATGTGGACACACACCACAGTACAAAACCAACCCCTTCCTGGACCAGTATCCTTTGCACATCACAAGCCGAGACAGAGAGACAGGACACCATTGACTCACACTGCACAACAGCACACACACCTATCTCCACACAACACCACTTTCACCCACACACCTCACACACTTCACATATGTCCACCACTACCTTGAACCCTGCACCCCTCATTCATTTGCACCATGCCTCCCAAGAAAATGCCCAAATACACCGACTCAGAGTTGAAAGTGATGGTAGACAATATAACCAGAGTAGAACCACATTTGTCTGGGTACCTGGTCCAACACACCCCACTTGTGCACAAGAATCAGATGTGGGCAAGGATCCACAGCAAAGTCAAAGCCGTAGACACTTTCTTACATGTGTGACAACAGGAAGCAGTGGGTCCACCTCAAGTACCCGGTCAAGCCCAGAGGAACCACGCGCCGGCCCAGAGAACTGGCGGTGGCCCTCCCATTTGATCACTAATCTTCACCGAAAGGGAGGAGAAGGTGCTTGCAAAAATGCATCCAGAGAGTCTCACAGGAATGGAGACGGGAGTGGAGGCTGCTAAGTACTAACAAATGTCTCCAATCACACTGCAATATACTGTTGTGCACAGCAAGTGAGCCTTCATCGCCATCCCACATCAAACTCATGTGGTATGCATGCTTTCAATATGAATGGATCACAAGGCTAGCATTTCCTTATCAAGCTTCACCTCACAGGTAGGTTGTGAGCTCATGCACCCTGCCCTCCCTCCCAAACACCATGGCCCACCCTCCCCACTCCAAAGCCATGTGTTAGCTAACTCCGTCAACAGTGCCTCCTAACAGGTAGGTAGCCATCTCACTGGGGAGGGGTCTGTTGAGCCCTGACAGCAAGACCACAACTCCGAAAAGGCCTTCTGTTTTCCTTCACAAACAGTATGGAGCCAAATAAACCCCACATCCGACACTAGGTAGGCAACTCTGGAAACCCCCATAAGTTGTAGGCAGTGCACATACAGCTAATATCATCGAGAGGCCACATTATTCACAGTGTCAGTGATGAAGTCACATGTAAATGCTAAGCAAAATACAAGAACGCAATCACAAAAAGCCAATGTGCAAGTCCCATTGCCTCAAAGCAGAAAGACTCGGGGCAACACAACACAAGCATGGAAACTCTGTCAAACCACAGGAGGTAAGTACAAAAAGCCTAACACAAATCATGAAGTTGCTGCATAGTAGTCAGATACTCATAGAAAAGACACAAATGTCCAAGCATGAACTGAATTGGATGAGCAACAAGCTGGTACTAGAGGACATGTCCTTGGAAATACAAGATCTATACATATGAATTTGTTACTTCAGCCATGACACATCGGTAACGAGCAATGTATGTACTGCCACATCACGTTTGACTGCTGACAAACTGTTATGCATGCATAGTAATGCCTAGCTAAAAAATAAGTCCATCTCAAATGAAATGAGCTAAACATGAACATCAAAGTTGCATTGTGGACTCGCTAGCAACAGCAGGCGACCGTTCCATGGGTGAGCCCAGCCAGTCTTCCCCCCCCCCCCCCAGGAAGGTGAACCCTCAAATGCAGACTCCGTGGTCTTTTCGGATGAGGAGGATCATCCTGGCCCCTCTAGCATGCCCAGGAGAGCTCAGTATCTGGCCCTCACTGTCCCCACCACCACCACCACAACTCCCACAACGGCTGCGCCACCAACGCAGACCCCTGCAGCAATGACATGTGGGGTATCCAAATCCACCATCACCATGCTGCCTCCAACACTGTCCCTTTGCCAGCAGTTGCGAATACCACCAGGCAGACTGGGGATGCTGCGTACGGTGTGCGGTAGCAGCACCTGGCATCACCAGAGGTCCATGCCAGAAGAGCAGGTGGGAGGCCAACTGGGGGACATCCACAGGAGGACAATGAGACTGAGGCCCTGGAGACCATGCTAACTGTCCTTGGTGCATACCAACAGAACTAGGGAAGAAATACGTGGTCTCCGCCTGCTGCAGAGGTCGCATGGACACTCGCTTGGAACAACATGTGGAGTACATGGGCCAGCCTATGGGTGTTTTGAGGGACCCGCATACGGCTCAAATAGCTGCCAACCCCCCTCCCCGTGGCCAGCTGGATGATAGTCACAACACCTCAGGAGCAGCTACAGGGATGGGTGAGTCACATCATGGAGTATCCTCAGACACCTCTGAGGATGCAGCAGGTTCCCCACAGGCCAAACGGTGAAGGGGGCATCCGAAAAAGACCCCGGGAGGATCACGTGGCACAGAACCATGCCGTTCCAGTTCTCCAAGCAAGCGCTGATGTCACTACTGTAACACAGAGCATTGACTTTGTTGTACATACTGTGAGAAGTTGGCCCGATATGCAGCGTTCGCTATTCTAGCTACCACTATGCATCGGTCCAAACGACCCTTATGGTGATTGGTTGTAAGTCAACCTTAGACCAGCTATCCTAGTAGCGTGGATACGAGCAGTCTTCGGGCTAAACTCTAGAGGGCGTGTTAAGCCAGCTGTTATACCATCACATACCCCTTGAACACCAGGTGAAAGGACACCACACAAGTGTTATGAAAATAAACAGTATATTTATTAAGAATAACAACAGCCCTGTACTCTTTATGAGGACAGGGTACTAAGCACAGAACAAAACTCTTAGGAAAATACTTCAAGTGCACAATTAAAACAAGTGCCCGAGGGCACGGAAGTTCTAGTGGTCTCGGGCGGACCCGATAAGGCAAGTCGGGAGCGAGGGACTCAGGACCCTTAAGTAAGGAGGCTATGCAGGCACCGAAATGCCGAAGTTACCTAGCCATGAGGGCTGCGGCTGCACAAGTCTTACAGGCATCGGGGGTCTTCGCTGACGAGCCAGGAGCCGGAAGAAAAGGAGTTGCTGGCCGGCGACCAGTGATGAATAGTTCGTAGAGATCCAAGCCTGGATCAGGGATAGATGACACCTGAAAGCAGAGGGGACCAAGTTCGTACTACTAGCCAGTAGTCAGAGGGTACCAGGAAGGCACCGGTTGGCCGTCACCTCGACTAGGTGAGTGGGCGACGCTAGGCTCTGCAGTCTCACGGACCAGGAGGCGTTGTCGGCGACCAGGATGGAGGTGCGAGCTGTCCCACGAAGGTTGATGCTGTCGGCGTCGCTGGGCCCAGGATTGGGGCAACAAGCCTTGGCAGATTTCAGGGCGACGTGGTGGGCCTAAAATGGCGTCTTGAGTGGACCAGGAGGGTCCGGGGTGCTCCTCTCGTAGAAGGGAGCAAAGGCCAGTCTGGAGCAACCAGACCAGCAGCGTTGATTTGTCGGGTGTCGTCAAGAAGGGCACAAGCCAGCGGCTAGTGACCAGACAACGTGCTGAACAGCAAAGAGCAGAAGGGCCCCACGCAGATCGTGGAGATGCTGGGAGGCTGCACTTCGGTGCTGGAGCTGCTCAGGGTCGGGGCTTCTCGGACCCCAGAGCACTCACCAGAGGATTCCTTCGGTGGTCGTGCTGGTTAAGAAAGCGTGCAGGTTTTGATGATTGCCGGTCCCTCGAGGTCTCGTCGCACCCACAGATCTCAGCTGAGCTGACGACGTGGGTAGAGGTCAGAGGTGCCAGGAAAGCCGGTTCTCGTCGAGCTGGGCAGTCGGATTCCTGAGGAAGGACTTGCAGCAAACCGCAGAGTTCTTAGATGGTGCCTGCGGATGCAGGGTGACTACTCCTTAGCCACAAGGGAGAAATCTTGAGAAGAGTCTCGAAGTCCTTTCGTAGAAAGTATTCTTGATTCAAAGATGATCTGATTTGGAAGGGTCCCCGCTCCGGCCTTTATCCTCAAGAAAGGGGTGGGTACATGACTAGGTCCTGCCCTAGGGGTGGGACCAGGAAGGGGGGTAGTTACACCCCTCTTTCCCCAGGTCAGGGGCTGCGCGCCCCTGGAACTGGTTCTAACCGGCAGATGCGTAGTGAGCACCGGGGTGCCACTCCGCAGTCACCTTCTCGCAAAGCCCTACCTACCCAGAATACACAAACCCTGTCTGGGACGGTGCGAACACTGCCCTGGACAGGAAACCCTTTGTCCAAGCTCTCCTCGCTGGAAGGACTCCCAGCAGCAGGAGGTCAGACTCGTGTCTGTGGTGGCAGCATCCATTTTGTGGAGCTGAGGCTTTAGTTAACTTTAACCGGGGTTCACAGTTACGTACATGTCGTGTCCCTCTAGAAGGGCGGAATGCTAACCTCGTCGCCAGAATTGGTGAGGGGGCAGCATCCCGATTCGTATGACACCTTACTCGACATGTCTTGATAACGCTATACCGAAGTTACCGATATGATACGCGTTATCATGGAACAGCCATTGGGTCTTGGTTCCGCAAGCTGCAACCGGGCTCGGCTCGTGCCAGAGCCCAATTCACACGGTTCCATGCACTCTGCCTTCAGGATTGTCAAGGCCTGCCATAGGAGTGACTGATAGGAACCCGGGTGTCCATTGTGAGGTTAGATATAGGGATACTATACCTATAGCAACGAGCGAGTACGCTACGTTGCCACAGCTGTCGTGCAGCCAGTTGTGTCAGATTTAGATGGCCATCCAGGGGTGGCATAATACATGCTTCAGCCCCTGGTAGGCCCTGGGTACACCGATGCCCTGAGTTACAGGGTCTGACAAGGTGGCCCCATTCCAATTGGGTAATGTACCTAAGGTACACGCATCAATTTTAGTGAGAGAACAGCTAGGCTGTGGGTCTGATTAGCAGGCCCACAGCCCGAGAAAGTCGTAAACCAGTGAAACAAAAGCAAAAAGTCCGGGTGATCATAGGATTGCAGACCCTACTCTCCAACACATACGAAACCACATTGCCACAAGGATGGGAGTGTTCGGTTGAACTTTGGAACTCTACCATTGTGTATTCGACCCTAACTATCCATGTACCATCACTTTCTACTCCACCTCTCTCCTGTCACTCATTGCAAAATAAACACAACTCACAATAGTATGCCTTTGTGTCAAGAGCGTTTTCATTACAGTAAGTAGCATGTTAACTCACATTGGAATGTATCCGAATATGTAAAAGCGAAAATCCATTAGGAGAGTGGAAGAACCTGGAAAGACACTAGGAAATAACAGTGCGTTGACATATTATGGAATAACCACAAAAGCAGACCACTAGGCAACATTGTAAAATATGCATTCCAGGTAACACTGGCCAACACCATCAACATGGACAGCCGGGGGACTGGAGCACACGACTGCACCTCCCAACACAGTTTAGCCATTAGCATCCGGGTAAATGCGGTTCAGTTGATAAGCTTACTTCTGTTACCGTTGTCATGTGTCACCAAGGTTGGTGCAGGTCAGTGCTGTTAAATTTCTAGATGCATGTGTGTTGCGTTGTCTTCCTACATCAGTAGGGGTAAGATACATTGTGATCAGTGTCTGCTGAGGAAGCTGCCACAATCTACTCGGGTCTCTGTCCATCTACCTGCCCAACTCAGGTGATACACCTCAGTCACATGACAAGTAAGCATCATGACTGAACTGCATTCACCAGAATGCTAAGGGGTGAACTGTGCTGGGAGGTGAAGCAGTGTGCTCCCATTGCCATGATAACATCATTATGGAAATGAAGGAAGTTGTCACAGATGACACAGCACAGAGCAATGAAATCCTTAGCAGTGTGCTCACAAGAGCCAGCATCACAACACATCCTGTCATGTGGGCAATTGGTGACATTGTCGCATTCACACACTCAAGTATTGTTGCCCAGGGATTTTCATGTGACATGTGCGATTTATGCATGTTTACCCACATGAACACCAGTCCCTGACAACATACCCACGCTAAATCTATTTTAGAACCGCAGCTACCTTCTCCTGAATGAGCACATCTGCTGCGGTTACAAGGCAGGCATCACGTATATAGGAACTGTTGCACGCTGTGTTTCTTGCTGTAGCAATGTTCTCCTTACTCCCCCATATGTGATTGTGGATAGTCATTTGTGGTCTCACATTCCCACAGTGAAAGCATACTTCAATAAGTGTGCAGGCACCGTCCCGCGCAATTCAGTCACTGCTGAACACGGCACTCCCACTTTTTTCCGGGGAACTGACAAAAAAATTATCAAAAACCTCTGGTACTGACGACTGCATGGTGTGATGGCGAGGGCACCATTATTGACAGAATCAGCAGCGGTCCTCTCGCTGGACGCCAAAATGGCGTTTGATCTGGTAGAATGGCGTTACCTCTTCGCGGTCCTACAACATATGGGTTTCGGCCCAAAATTCATAGCATGGATTAGGCTACGGTATAGAAACCCTGTGGCGCGAGTAACGGCAAATGGCCACATCTCGAGAGAAATATCGCTAGCAAGGGGTACGAGACAAGGGTGCCCGCTCTCACCGCTCCTGTTCGCTTTAGTGCTGGAGCCCTTGGCCACTATCATCAGGACCACCCAGCTACTGCGGGGCATAAACTGGGGGGACAACTGGGAGGACAGAGTGTCACTGTATGCTGACGATATGTTAATATACCTAACAGACCTGGCGGTGGGAATTCCAGTATTACTGGCGCTGTGTGAGCGACACGGTGTTGCTTCGGGCTATAAAATTAACTGGACGAAATCGGTACTCTACATGCTGCACGGAATGCCGCTACACTTAAGTGGGGACTGCCCTTTAATATTAGAGACCGTCTCCTTCAGATACTTAGGGATCCACATTGCACGAGATCATATGGCCTTTCAAGAAATGAATCTCAGGCCGCTGCCCGACAGATTAAAAGCGGATGTAAGACACTGGAAGACCCTCCCGTTAACATCATTGGGCAGAGCGGCGCTTTTCAAAATGATGGCGCTGCCTCGTTTCCTCTATGTCCTGGAAAACACACCGGCGATGGTCCCTTTGACCTTCTTTAGACAGATATCAGGTCAACTGTCAGGCCTATTAGGGGGAAATCGACCAGCTAGGGTTGCGCAGGTGAAAATGATTAGAGACTGGTACAGTGGGGGAGTGGCACTCCCAAACCTGGAACTATACTATTGGGCGGCTCACCTCAAGGTGATCAACCAATGGGTACACGCACCGCAGGATGACCCGGCATATTTAGCAGACAGGCGGCAGCTAGGTACTAACACCCTCCTGGCACCGCTCTACAACAAAGGAATGACGGCAAAATTGGTAGGCCCAACTAAACACACAGTGACACTATGGCACAAAGCCCAAGCACGACTGAAATGGGAGGGTGTGATTACACGGCTTACACCCCTGTGGGACTCCAAATCCCTGGGTAATCTGAGGCATAGCAAGGGCTTTACCCAGTGGGACAGCATTGGGATCTCCATTGTGGGTGATATGTGGACAAAGGATGGGGTGGTTCAGTTCGAGACCCTAAGAGAACAATATGAGCTAGGTATTACTGAGACATACAGATACATACAGATCAGATATGCATTAATGACCGCTATTGAACCAGGCACTAAGGTCCCGGAGTCGGGTCCACTGGAGGACCGACTACTCACAGATTACATGGAAGCTAGCGCCACCTCCCTCACATATCGCAAACTGATAACTGATAAACAATCTACCCGACCCATTGCAGAAACTGAAAAAGAAATGGGAAGACGAGATAGGGGAGCTAGAATAGACAAATTGGAATGCGGCAATGGCGTCACCTAGAGAAGCTGGAATCTCGGCAAGATCCCGACTAGTACAATTTAAAATACTACACCGGGTGTACTACACACGCACTACCCTACATAAAATCCAAAGGGCAGACCACCCTTACTGCCTGAGAAATTGTGGTGGGGAGGGCACACTGTTCCATACCCTGTGGTCCTGTCCCAACATGATAGATTACTGGAGACGTGTAACGCGCACTGTCGCCCAGACTTTACAAATCCCCGTCACACCTGACCCTAGAGTATGTTTGTTGAATGTATGGGGCCCGACCAACCTGACACCACACGGGCGGCAATGGGTGATTATCGGAATGATGTTAGCAAAGCGAGACATAGCGCAAAAATGGGGGGCATCAGCAGCACCGACCTTAGCGCAGTGGTGCAGAAACATGGACATGCTCATGATGGTGGAGAGGGCGGTATATCAACAAAGAGCTAACCCACGTAAATGGAATAGAATATGGTCACCATGGAACACATATAGGGGGGAGCTGTGTGAGCCACTGCCGGAGGAAGAAGATCTGGATAGTTCAGAGGAGGAAGACGATATAGCGTAGGTGTGGGAAGGGAGGTGGGGGTGCACAACAGCAGGAAGACTCCAGGAACCCCCGTGCTCTCCTGGTACGAACAATAGATATGCAAACTGTGGGATACATGGCATTAACCGCTTATCTGTTACAACTAAATAAGGCGTTATATATATTGAATGCTGCTAGATATCCAATCTATGAACCTAAAAGTTGAAAGTTATGGAGTAAAATCTAAAGTTGCGCTAACGGCCGGATGTGGCTGAATGTTGACACTACACCGACGAATATATATTACTGTCATGTTCCCTGTCTTATGGCAACAATAAAAACAAATTTTAAAAAAAACAAAAAAAAACCTCTGATACTGAAGGCCGTTGCACACTTTTTTCAACCTTGTGGGCTCTGTCCTTGTCCCTTCATTTCACTCTATTTTTAGAGTACTTCCGAGTGTCATTCCTCCAATTTTAAGACTGCATTCAGCGGTTTAAGATCATTACTTTGGCTGTACAGCTGAGTGCTGGTTCTAAGAGTGCTCTTACGCCATGTCTGCCCATCCTGTGGTCCAGGCGAACCCTGTTCAGTTGCAACTGTACCGTGACCACAAGCAGCTTCTCTTTGGATGTGTCCTATTAACATCAGTTATAGGCTAACTTTCCGCAATGCCTATTTAACCTGCGTGCACCCTGTGTTCTACTGTCGCCAATGCCCCTTTCACTGGGCCATGGATATCTGCCTTTCCAACACATCCCTTGTTGCTTTTAGTCATGAGCTGTGGGTGAGTCCTTTGTTGGTCCATGATCAGGACTGCTCCGGTGATACACATTTGTGGGATGCCTTTCAATGTGTCAGACAGGCTGCCAGCTGTGACTGTCTGTTTGCACAATGGCTCCTGTGCCATGCCTACATCGAACCTCTTCCAGGTTGGCATGGGATGCTCCTTTCATCTTCATGGTGCGAGGAGCACATCTGTTCCTTCATTCTGCAACCACTCTCGTTGTTTTTAACAAGATGGGTTGCCACTTCATTAAAAATCTTTTTTTGGAATACTCAACCTTTTTTAATATCACTTTAGCACATCTACACCAGTCACTTCCACTCCCTAGGGCCCTCACACCCACAGGACTATGTGGCAGAAATAAAAGATCCCTGCCAAAGAGCTCCTTTATGGGTGCCCGTCGGGTATTGCACCGCCGGCCCGACGAGGGGCAAGGCCATATGATGAAGCATGACACCTAGCTTGCTGGGTGTGTGAGGTATTTAGTTCCGAAAAGGAGGATCTCCCTCCTGTGTGCCTTCACTCACTTTTATTTTTCAACTGTCCCATCCAAGGTTTTGGATCCAGGGGAACTGTGCATTCCTTCTTTTTACACTGTGCTACTAGGGCGCATGCACTGGACCCCAGTAAATAAAAGCCCTACCTGTCCCTCTTTTTGTTTACAATTCCATCAATGGCTCCCACAACATTTGGAATGCCTCCCAGGTCATTGAACTCCCCCTTCACAGCTGCCAATTCATCCCTCCTCGGGAAGTGGATGTCTCTGCCCTTGTACAGCATCAATGCTGACAGGACGTCACGCAACACCATGCTGAACATGGGCTTTTTCATCCCACCGGCGCTGGCCACAATGTACTGGAAAGACCCGGTAGCGAAGAAATGCAGTGCAGCCATCACCTTAACTGTAGCAGAAAATGCAGCCCGATATGTTCTGTTGGGCTTCACATGGGGCTCCATGTGAAGCCCAACACATAGCACATAGATTTCGTAATGTTTGGCGATCCAGATGGAATCTTCTGATGATTTCGATGTCCTCCCTCGTCACCAGGTCAGGGCCTACGTACTCCGTCAGGGTACACATGTATGGGATTATTTGGAGATGAGATGTGGTGAACAGCTTACCCAGACACTCACAATACCTCAAGATTGAGAGGACTCATGGTCACGTGGAATGTACAAGTGACCTGCATTCAGACGTTATTTGTCTTCACTCACTCGACATACTGACTGCTGCAACATACAAATAAGTTGATGTGTATGGCATATAGTACACTGCTACATCAAGGATGAGCTTCCCTGTGGTTTGATGGCACAGCACTGGTGTTTCCCAGCATCAGTGCTGAGTTGCATGTAGCCTCTGTCATTGCAAGACCGCAAGCATTTAGCCCCACAATACACAACCACATTACGGACTGAGGGTAGTGAGTGTCATCTGGACAACGCAACATGGATTACAGCATGGTGGACAGACACATGTGGACATTATGGGGTCAGTCCTGCGTGAGTGTGTGATGATTTTGTGTGACAGGCGCTGCAATGCTCACCTGAATGAGGCACTAATGCACATGGATTGTGTATACATTCCCACATGGCTGACAATGACCGTTGTTGTCGGTCAGAGCTATGATTGTTTGTTCCACATGTGCACTCCTATGACATGTGTGAGAATATTTACAGGCAATGGCAGCTAGGCACACTGCAAACCACCCCAGTACGTGTGTTGAAAGTGCTAGGGATTACAAGTCTGTCTGATTTGCAGACAATGGACAACTCTAATTGCCTGCCTACATCACTGGCCCTTCACAAGACGAAGCCCTGACCAACAGACGCCAGTCAGATGTCAAGGGATATACAAGCAAGGTTACCAGATTGGATGTTTCATTACACAACATTGGTACAGTGCGAGATAACTTTTTGACTCCTTCCCTCATTTCAGTCCATGCTGTCTACGAGGCATGACAATGTATGTAATTTCACTCTCCTTTACTTGGACATACCATGTGTGTGAAGACTTAACTAAAAGGTCCTACTCTCTCATAACTTCACAGTGTAGTTGCCAGCTGGTCACTGTTCTAGTTGTTCGTACCAGCCACTCCCACAGGGCTGGCTTACCCCCCCTCCCCACAGCCACCCAGCACAGGCGTCACCGGATATGTGACCCTGCCAACAAATGGGGGCCGGAAGCACGAGCCCATGGCCAGTTCTCCTATACATGTACAGTGTCTGTGTGGTTACTTTATATGCATGGGGAACTAGTGCCCCACAACATTACACATCGGGTGCACCAATCACTTTAGGCAAATGAGTTGTAATGGGTGATGTAATTCGCATGGCGCCATTGCAAATGCAGGATGTGTTCGCATGCTCAGTAACTGGCATCTGCAGCGATGACACCCATTGGCCCCAATTGAATGATGCAGGGTTGCGGTCACAGCTTTCAGGCGGCCGCGGTGTGGCAACCACTATGCGAATGAGCCATCAGCCAATGGGAGCCTTCGGCATACATTTGCTGATGTTGCAGTGTGCGTGCTTTGCAACTGTGGGGCTCGTCATTGGCCTCAATTGCCTTCAGGGGCACCGAGGGTCACTAATGAGGATTGTTATGTTATGTTATGTTATTTAAAATTTATAAAGCGCACATACGCCCAGGAGCTTCTTGGCGCTGGAAAGAGATAAAAAACATAACAATGGGTAAATCAACAAAAGTCTCTATTTCAAATAGGCCTGTGTGAAAAGGTGAGTCTTAATTGCCTTTCTAAAGGCAAGGAGATCCTTGCTCTGTCTGAGGGCTAGCGGCAAAGAGTTCCACAGGGTGGCTGCTAAAAAATGAAAACTGCTGCCTCCCTGTCGTTTCTTCTTAAAGCGTGGTACCTCAAGTAGGTCTTTGTGGGCTGATCTCAAGCAACGTGAGGGGACGTACCTTCCAATCAACTGCCTGATGAATAAGGGGCCCTTGCCTTGCAATGCCTTAAAGATGATGCACCCGGCTTTGAATTCGGCCCTTTGGGCCACAGGTAGCCAATGCAAGGTCTCTAAGCCTGGTTTGATTGATTCCCATTTGGGTACATTGCAGATCAGTCTAGCGGCTTGGTTCTGCAGGTACTGCAGTCTTCTAAGTTGGCCTACAGGTAGGCCAAGATAGAGACTGTTTGAAAAATCGATATGAGAGAGGACTAGGGCCATGACCACCTGAATTAGGGCAGTGTGGGTGAGGAGGTGTGCAATTTTCCTAATTTTCCTCAGTTGAAAAAATCCAGAGGAAACCACGGTTCCAATCTGGGATTTTAAAGTAAGGTCCTCATTGATGGTTACTCCCAGACTTTTTACTGTTTGTGATTTCTTTGGGGGGAGGCATCCAACTCTGGATTAGGGTCATGGTTGCCTGAAAATCCTCCACAGCACTTTGTGCTTTCTTAAAGCAAAACGAAGAGGCCGCATATACAAATTAAATAATAAGGGAGATAAAGAAGAGCCTTGGGGACCCCGCAAAAGGAATTGATTTTAGGAGCTGAAAAGGATCCTAGGCAGACAGACTGGGTGCGTTCATATATGAACGATTTTAGCCAAGCCAAGGCAGAGTCTCTGAGGCCTGCCTGTTCGACACGGTTGACCAGAATGGAGTAGTCAACCGTGACACGGTTGACCAGAATGGAGTAGTCAACCGTGTCGAATGCCGCAGACAGATCGAGAAGCACCAGGGCTTGGTGAAGATTTTTGTCAGCGTTGGACCTCAAGGTGTTCTGGACGGCCAGTATTACTGCCTCAGTAGAATGACCAGGCCGAAATCCTGCTTGGATTGGGTGGGCCTCGCACTTTGCACTTGGCAGGTCGCCACATTCATCATGGTGTGGCCACGCTTGCTGGGAGTTGTAGTTGTTCAGGGGTTGCATGCGTGGAGATCTTTGGTACATACCTCTACTGTTGAGCACGGCGGTGTCTTGTCTGCCGGAGGTGCAGCAGGTAGAGCAGCAGGAAGGCCTGTAGCGCAGGATCCATGGCAGCTCTGGTGGTTTAGTTGGGTTCTATATCGGCTCTTCCTCTCCGGTGTTGTGTTTCCTCCATCCGCAACGTGGTGGTTTTTACACAGTGGTGGGAAGGGCTGTTTGTAACATCGTAATCTGGTTGTCGGATGGAACGTGTTTCCGCACGCCTGTGTTGGCTCCATCTGCCACCCTTCCGTACGCAAAAAACGTGCGGCCTCGGTTGGACCACTGTAATTCGGTGGTCATAATGGCCGCATCCGGAGCGGGGCAATTAACGTTTTCCGCCACCGCCACCAGTGCAGGATGGGCTCCCGTCCGTCATCGTAATAAACCCCTAAAGTAGCACATATAGTAATCAATTGAGCCCATTTGGAGCTCATATTGTGCCATCTGCTTATGGGAAACTGTGTTTATCAGTGGTGTTTATTTCTCTATGACTATTTCTGGCAGTATCTGATTGTTGGAAAGTGAGTTATTAGTAGTGGTAAATATGCATCTGCCTCTGATAATAAGGCCACTAACACTGTCTACGGCTCAGAATAGGTCTCTGTAAATTATCACCGTGCTCAACTCCTTCATCTAGTATGATGGGGTAACTCAGTGGCCCTCATAGCCTGGGTGTACAAGAATGTGGAAAATATTGTCTCTGTCGGGTACAGAATTGATTCTGGGTTTACAGAATAATAGCAAATTAGAAAATAGTACTCAAACTTTTCAGCAATAATCAATGAAAATGTAAGAGAAAAAAACACCAAACAATTGCATAAATCTGAAGTTGTATAAAGGGATAGTCAATATATTCTTTTACCTTTTATGATGTCGAGATAACATTAGAAGGCTGTCATAGTTCATGAACATATGACTTGTTCAAACGGCGCAATATGGAGAAAAAAGTGGGAAAAAAGTGCTAAGTGTGAACGAGATATATAGAGTGCTGTACAGATGGTTAAAAACAAATCATTTAAAGAACATCCATCCATAGGTATAAAATCTCCAAGCCGTTTGGGATTTAAATTTCCATTTCACATGGGGTGGAGAAAGTAGGGTCAGGATTATGACAGGCACCTCCACGTTTCGACCCAGAGAAGTGCGTAATTGACTTGTAGGCACAGCGGGTCTTCCTGAGGACAAGGTGAAGGGACACCCCAATTTGAAGAAAGAGAGAAAGAAGAACTTCAGGGTATGGTCCACCGTAGATTGGATTCAAAGAAATGACTGTGGTGAGGTTCTTGGCAGTAATGAATCACATCAATGGGGCAGCACAGTTCTGTAGCTAGAATCATTTTTGTACCCGAAAGAGCCAACATTTTCCACATGCATGCTCAACTCCTGGCTTGGCTGCGAGCAAGCAGGCTTAACTTATTAGACAAGTATGTAAAGCATTTAAAAACATCAATTCAGTAAATAATTAAGACATACACACAATAAAAATCCAACAACAATTTGTACAAAAAGGAAATATTTGTATCTTTAAAATGGCACTGAAACGACAAAAATCCAATGCAGGTAACCGCATATATGAATGCTTTATAGCACTTAGAAACCATTAGCGCCAATCTGGCAAATATGGTCGTGCATGACCAGAACAAAGTCAATGTTTCAGGCCAACAGCGATGGAGATCTGCTCGAACACCCCTCGCAGTAGGCCTCGGTCAAAATGTTACCTTCTGACTTAGAAACATTTCTGGCGCTTTTTCTGCCTCAATGCTCTTCACCAGGCTGGATTCGGTGAGGATTCACTGGCTTGCTTTCCGGGGAATTCTCAGTTAAACTCTGGAAGTCAGACCTCCAGAGCTTATCAGCGGGATGAACCAGCAGGTCAGGCCAGCTTGTGGTTGAAGAATGCCGGCCTGCAGTTGAAGATGGCCAGCTTGGCTCTTGTTTTTGAGTTGGTACCCTTTCTACAAAGATGCTCCAAACTTCTGGAACGTCTTCCTTAAGCTCCTCTTGAGGTCCAAAGTGTCCACAAAACAATCCAAGGGTCTTGAAGCTCCAAGATAGTCCTTGAAAGTTTGGTCCCACAATTTCTACAATGCACCTGGACAAAACCCTTACAAATCCATTGAATAAAGAATCACTGACATAATATCGACAGACACAATATCGGCCTACCAAAATATCGGGACAAAAATATCGATCACACTAACATTGACATCCTATACTTAATTGAAAAAAACACAAATATCGACAAGAAATTATTGTTAAAAATATTATCGGATATGTTAAGAAAACATTCATAGGGGGTCATAAGGATGGCGGGCGGCCACGGAAAGGCATCTGTTTTGGGGCATGCTAATATGGCTGGCGGTGTCTAATAGACACCGCCACCATATTAAACCTTTTTCGCCCCGGCCGCAAGGCGATCAAGGCGGAAAAGCGGCGGACGGTCTTTCCGTCCGCCGCATTCCCCCTGCCATCCTAATATGGCGGGGGGAATTTAGGTTCGGATGGTGGGCTGATTGCCCTCGCCAGGCTGTTGGTAGCCGCCGCCAGCTTGGCGGGGGCAATCCGCCCGCCATCATAATGGGCCCCATAGTGTCAATAATATCGATAACAAAAATATAGACACCAATAATATCATTAAAAAAAAATATCGACTTGTTAGAAATATTTAAAAGCTTACAAAACGTACTACAAAATATATACAATTATTATTTAACACACACAACATACAAAATAAATTAACACATGTTTTAAAGACATTTAAAAATATTATCATAAAAGTTAATAAATACACACAATTATTTACTATTTATAGTATTATACTTAAATAAAAAAACATATTATATAACATCTAAAACAATATAAATCACATATAATACACTAAACAACTTTACAATAAAAAATAAACGTTAATTAGCGTTTCCATATATGAAAAACAACCACATAAATTAAAACAATAAATAACAACCAATTTGCATGAGGAGAATATCTCCGGGGGCCCATTGCGGGCCCCCAATGTGTTGGGGGGGTGTGTGGGTGCACTTGGGAAGTAGGGTACCCATGGAACCACCCTACATGTCCCTGTAGAGACATGCAGGACATACTTTTTTGGACATCGCGGCGGTGCTGCTGGCAGCAGTAACCGCCGCAATGGTAAATGCCGTGATCCGACCTCTGTGGTCGGATATCGACTGCGGAGCATACTAATGGGACCTGCGGTTTTCCCGTGGTACTAGCGGGTGGTGTTTTCCCGCTACCATGGCATCCGAGTGATTTTCCGCCTGCCATCCTAATAGACCCCTTAATCCCAACTCCCCCCCACTTACAACACATTGAAACAAAATTATTAAAATTTCTTTTTTTATCAACAGGAATCTCAACAACAGAAGTAAAGGCAAACAGTAAAGAAATCCCATCAGCATTGAAATCAACTTCAAATTCAAAGTTGCAAGTATAACATTTACTATGTATATATTTGATACAAAAAACAGTATAGAATTTTTTTTATTAATTTTTATATACATTTTTCTTAGCATTTGAAACATCACAATGACTGAAGGGGCACTTGAATACCTTGAAGCAATAGCCAAATCCCTACTTTAACTAAAAATACCTAAAAACCCATTACCAAAAACTAAACAGACAAATAAATAAAATCCTAATCATTCCAAAAATATCATTTTTTTGTCAATGCTATTTTACTATACAAAAAATATATTGACACAATATTTATATTTTATAAAATATAAATCACAATAACAATGTCATATTTAACATTTTCCTCCTACAATATTATTTCAAAATAACTTACTGTTTCCGTAACTGAAGAAACAAAATCCCAACTGCCATAAATAAATCCACGTTTTTGATAATCCCAATAAAAAATTAAAATCCCCCAAAAAATGGAAAAATCCAACTGGTTAAAAAGTCCTCCACCGGCAATAACTCCACAAATGATAAACCATAAAAAACCTGAAAAACGTATTTAAAAAAAGAAAAGCTCCATGTAAACTCTAAAAATTAAGGTGGTGTAAAATAATTATTCGTTTTCTAATATGAATACACACTTCCTTAAATAAAACAAGCATTTGCAATGCAATAGGTCTCGCATTAGGAAAGTTTGAGTTATTTGTCCTGTACATGACAAATTTGTTATTCATGTGTTATTTTTGAAAATTGTGAAATTAAGAGCTTTTTCCCAACTGATTGCACAAAGTTCCCCTGGGGGTATTGACTGTGTTAGGGAGAGTGGACTAGCTACCTCTCTTTAAAAGGGGGGTTGTATCTGGAAGTCAGGGGCGATTGTCCATTTTCGGAATGTAGGGAAACCTCACACAACAGGTTGGTTCTATGACTACTGTCGCATTCCCAACCGGTCGCTTCGTGTCATCATTGGCTTCCTGCTCCTGCGTCAAGCGGCACTGCAATGCCTGACGGGCGGCACTTAGTGCTGCACTTTTATCGGAGATCTTTTATTCCAAAGCCGATGTTTGAGTGGGTGTGAGGGGCCCTAATCGTGAAATAGTGAGCGTGACATGTGGTGATTCTAAAAAAAGTTAGTGTAGTCTACCGTGGGTATTTTATTCCTGTAGCTACCTACTTTATTAAAACTAAGAGGGGATTTCAGCCAACCTATGTGTAGGAAGCCCATTCAACCCTCAACAAGTGATCTGGTCGACATGTTTCGTGCCATCAAGGCAATTCATCAGGACCAAAGAAAGTGCTCATAAACTTGAAGAGAAGCCCATAATGGGCTGCGGGGTTAAATCGATACAACCTGTGGGGTCAGGATCTGGAACCAGGAAGAGTTCCTGTGTTTGTTCTCCGCCCTGCGGGGGAAAGGGAAAAAAGGGAGGTATATATAATATAATAACAGAAGTGCATAGCTGCTGATCTAAATTTAGAGCAACGTTGTCTATAATCTCACCAAGGTGGTGGGTATCTTATTGGCAGACTGAGGTCTGTAGGAAAATTCGTTGGAAGCATCCCGTGCGTGTTTCCTCCCACTCAACCTCCCGAGTACAGTGATAGTCAGAGTGATAGGGGAGTAGTATGCCTAGGGCAATCTCATTTGGAAGCTAACATCCTGCAAAACAAACTACAGGAGAGGGGCTACCCTACAAGACTACTTCAACGTTCAGCAAAGAGAGCCCTGAATAACAATAGGGAATCCCTGCTGGAAACTCAGACAAAGGAAAAGGAGGATATAATCACTTGCGTAACATCCTACACCAAGAACTCTTCCTTTATCAAAAAAACGGTAAACTCTCACTGGAGCATATTGAACTCCGTCAATCTAGACATCCCACGTCCACGGTTTGCGTTCAAAAGAACTTGCAATTTGATAGATCAATTGGTCCATACCCGTCCGAAAAAGAACAGTACCCACCCACACAACACCCTTTGGGATCTACCTCCAGTAACAGGACATTACCGCTGCGGCAACTGTGTCGTCTGCCCACAAACCATTCAAACCAAAACTGTCCAACTTTCACATGATTTCACTTGGCACCTGAACAGACATACGAATTGTAATAGCAGCAAGTGCATCTACATGTTGACGTGCCCATGCGATCTGAAATATGTCGGAATGACAACCCGCACAGTTAAGACACGCATCATGGAACACAACAGCAATGTTCGCTGCCACAAGACTCACACCCGTCTGTATGAACACTGCCACCAACAGAATCATGCTGCAGAAGACATACATTGGGTAGTTCTAGAATGGCATCCCTCATTAAACCAACAGGCCCTGTTCAAAATCGAACAGAGATGGGTTCACCGCCTACGCCTAGATACTGAAGGTCTCAAGGACTCTGTTCCATGGAACACACTGACCCGGTAAACCCCCACTGGATAGAGTGTCTCGTTGTAGCAATGGGGTGAGTGACTACACCACACAGTCAGCATAAGTATTAGATATCCTCTACCCCACCTACTTCCCTAATGAGATCGCGCTATTACAGTCTATGATGCCATCTGAATGGACATAATGGCATCAGCCCGCCTCCACGCCTACAGTCCAATTCCCAGATCTACCTCCTCACTAAGACACCCCCTTACGAATAAAACACACATTGATACCCTCTTACAAGTGTGACACATTAACATACTTAGTTAGCTTAAGGCATTACTGTGATAACATAAGGTACATTATTAATAAATAGCGTCTGTACTACATGTTAAATAGGCATCAGAAACTGTGTACAATCCTTAATTAACCAGTCAGCCCTGACCTCCCCATCTGAATTCTTTAAGAAGCATCTAGCAGCGCAAGGCTGTCCCGACCCCACTCTAAGATGGCGCCCAGTTTGGCACTAGAGACAGGCTCATTCCGCCTTCCATCTCGATGGACCGTGTGCGCATGCCCTGACACAGGTCTACACACAACAACGTCCTACTTCTATGTTGTTCCTGATTTTTCACCGTCCAAACAGATACTTAAGGACGTCCGGCAACCTGGCTAAACCACCGGCTGCTTTACTGGCCGAGATTCGCCGGCCAGGACGGACGTAGGTGAAGAGGCCCCGCTAGCTCGTGATGAAGGTAAGGGGCTTACTGAGCCCGCTGATGAGTCCTTGACGTGGCAGGGGCTTTGTGGGCGCCTGCACCCTACCCGCGGACACAATATCTCCTCGGGGGCTTTGCCGTGGGTAATTGTTCCTCCACGGGACTGTAGATGCGGCGGCGGGGAGCCGTTAGGGTTCGGGGACCTAGTAGCCGTGCCACCTTGCTTGCCGTCCCCCATTCCTCTATGGACTTACGGCTGGCCTCCCACACTAACGAGGCTCCAGCAGTCTCACACTATGTGTGTGGAAGGCTTGGTAGGCTTGGACATACCCCCCAGCGACCCCTCCAAAACAACCCACCCACCGCCCGCCCCCTTTTTGACACTGCGGACCCCCTCGCGAGGGTGGCAGCACATGGACAGTAGCTATCCCTCACTAAGCCCTCCCGTTTCCGCGCTGCTGTACTTTTTATGGGGCACGCCGACGCGGGTCACTTTGGCTGTTATGTGAGACCCCGGAGGGGGCTCCCAGCTGTACACAGTGTTCTAAGCACCTTTATGGACACTGCTGGTTATAAAACTGACATCGCAACCACCATCCTTACTTTCCCTAATTCTTCTACATCCCTGCAGGCTTTTTATTGATCACGCAGGTCCTACTCAAGCAGCCCAGGGACGACTATCTACAACGACTGTGGGTAAGTCCAGAGCCTTTTTTAGGTTTTTAGGTTTCCTTTGCAGCCCTCCTGTAATCTTTTTAGGCCCAAATGAGATTGCCCTAGGCACACTACTCCCCTATCACTCTGACTATCACTGTACTTGGGAGGTTGAGTGGGAGGAAACACGCATGGGATGCTTCCAACGAATTTTCCTACAGACCTCAGTCTGCCAATAAGATACCCACCACCTTGGTGAGATTATAGACAACGTTGCACTAAATTTAGATCAGCAGCTATGCACTTCTGTTATTATATTATATATACCCCCCTTTTTCCCTTTCCCCCGCAGGGCGGAGAACAAACACAGGAACTCTTCCTGGTTCCAGATCCTGACCCCACAGGTTGTATCGATTTAACCCCGCAGCCCATTATGAGCTTCTCTTCAAGTTTATGAGCACTTTCTTTGGTCCTGATGAATTGCCTTGATGGCACGAAACATGTCGACCAGATCACTTGTTGAGGGTTGAATGGGCTTCCCACACATAGGTTGGCTGAAATCCCATACCCCTCTTAGTTTTAATAAAGTAGGTAGCTACAGGAATAAAATACCCAGGGTAGACTACACTAACTTTTTTTAGAATCACCACATGTCACGCTCACTACTTCACGATTAGGGCCCCTCACACCCACTCAAACATCGGCTTTGGAATAAAAGATCTCCGATACAAGTGCAGCACTAAGTGCCGCCCGTCAGGCATTGCAGTGCCGGCTTGACGCAGGAGCAGGAAGCCAATGATGACACGAAGCGACCGGTTGGGAATGCGACAGTAGTCATAGAACCAACCTGTTGTGTGAGGTTTCCCTAAATTCCGAAAAGGGACAATCGCCCCTGACTTCCAGATACAACCCCCCTTTTAAAGAGAGGTAGCTAGTCCACTCTCCCTAACACAGTCAATACCCCCAGGGGAACTTTGTGCAATCAGTTGGGTAATAGTTCGTAGGGACATGCACACTGGACCCCTATAAATATTGTCCCCTTTTTGTCCCCCCTTTGTTGTTAAATTAATAGCTTTGTCATTTACAATGGTAATACTTTTATTTTTTGACAATGTGAAACCTATAGTATTTTTATTGCAACATGTTATGTTTTTACGTGACTTAGAAGTATTGATTTTACAAATAACAATGTTTTAAAAAAATAAATAATTAATACTTAAATAAAAATTATTGTAATTTATAATGGCAATAGCTTAAACTTTTGTAAATAACTTTTGTGAAGATTATGTTCAGTGTATTTTATTGTGACTAAAATATAAGAACATAAGTGAAATATAAAAAAAATTTGTGACATTTATAATAAAGCTTGAAACATTGAGAGAACATATTTGAACCAGTTGTTGTTGAATGTTTGCACAGATTGATACTGTGGTGGCGCTGAGTGATGTTGTGTTGGCGACAAGTGATGCTGTGGCGTTCAGTGATGCTGTGGTAGCGCATAGTGATGTTGTGGTGCCCCTGAGTGATGCTGTTGTTGTGCGATAGATAGAGTGAGGGCGATAGATAGATGGAGTGAGGGTGATAGATAGATGGAGTGAGGGTGATAGATAGATGGAGTGAGGGCGATAGATATATGGAGTGAGGGTGATAGATAGATGGAGTGAGGGTGATAGATAGATGGTGTGAGGGCGATAGATAGAGTGAGGGTGATAGATAGAGTGAGGGCGATAGATAGAGTGAGGGCGACAGATAGAGGGAGGGCGATGGATAGATGTGTGTGGTTGTGTGTGTGGTTGTATGTGTGTTGTTTTATGTGTGTGCGTGCATGGTTGTATGTATGTGAGTGTGCAGTTACAGAAGGATGTATGTGGAAGAGAGCAGCATATCAGCATATTATAAGAGAACAGGGAGTTAAAGAAGGATGCGTGTTGAAGAGATTTGTAGGGTGGAGTTGGATTTGAAGGGTTGAGTTTGAGGGTGGAGTTTGAGGCTGGAGTTGTAGTTGGAGGGTGGAGTTAGAGGGTGGAGTTAGAGGGTAGAGTTGGAGGCTGGGAGGGTGGAGTTGGATTTGGAGGGTTGAGTTGGATTTGGAAGGTGGAGTTGGATTTGAAGGGTGGAGTTGGATGGTGGAGTTGGAGGGTGGAGTTGGAGGGAGGAGTTGGAGGGTGGATTTGGAGGGTGGATTTGGAGGGTGGAGGGTGGAGTTGGAGGGTGGAGTTGGATGGAGTTGGAGGGTGGAGTTAGAGGGTGTAGTCGGAGGGTGGATTTGGAGGCTACTTGAATTGTGGTTTTGAATGGTGGATTTGGAGGGTGGAGTTGGAGTGTGGAGTTGGAGGGTCGTTTTGGAGGGTGGATTTTGAGGGTGGAGTTGGAGGGTGGATTAGGAGGGTGGGTTTAAAGGGGGGAGTTGTAGGGTGGTTTTGGAGGGTGGTTTTGGAGTTGGAGGGTGGATTTGGATCGAGTGGTGGGTGGATCGAGCGGTGGGGGATCGAGAGGTGAGTGGATCGAGTGGTGGCGGATCGAGTGGTGGTGCTAGAGTGGTGGCGCTAGAGTGTGTGTGCTAGAGTGTGTGCGCTAGAGTGGTGGTGCATAGAGTGGTGGATTGGGTGGTGGCGGATAGAGTGGTAGAGTGTTGGTGGTAGAAGGTTGTACTGTGTGCGAGAGAGAGTGTGTGTGTGAGAGAGAGAGAGTGTGTGTGTGAGAGAGTGTGTGAGTGTTAGATCTGGGGTCTCTAGTTGGAAGAGGTAAGTACCTTAGACCAAGTAGGGACCCTTGCTTCTAGTCAGGGGGAAGGAATACACACAGTAGATAACCTCCGCTCTCCCTCTAGGTAGCTTGGCGCGAGCAGGCAGGCTTATCCCCAAGGCAATGTGTATAATAATTGCACTCAACACAACAATAATCCGCAATCCACCACAAACTGAGACCACACAGGTAAGTATATTTTATAAAAATATATAACTTTATCTAGTTTCAGCAATGTAAATAAGGCAGTTGCACGATAATCACTTTGTCATAAAAATGTTGCACTTAATTCTTAATGGTTGCATGTATGTAGGAAGTCTCTTAATAAAAAGGTAGTCTCAAGTCTCTTCTAAATCGATATTAAAAATAATACTGTTGATCTATCTCCACTAGGCTCTCAAACCGAGCAATGCTAAAAGATGCCACTGATTTTATCAACAATAATCAGCCCGCTGAGCAATGGGCCCCAAGCGCTGCAAGCGCGCCTCACCGGCTTCACTGGGGATTCCTTTTCCTCTGATCGGCATTGCCTCGTGCGCTTAAGGTCCTCAGGCGCCCCGCGCCTACCAGAGCACACTCGCTCCTTGCCCCTGCCGGTCCCCTCTGCTCTCCCGCCTGCTCTCGATAATCCAACGAGCGGCGGGGGTGCGGCACACTTCGGGGGACAACCGGCCAGGGATGCGGGACTCACTCTTGGACTCCCTCGGCGAGGACGGGTCGTATGGCCGTCGGCTCCTCGCTGGGGTTCTCGTCGGTCACGGTTCTCGCGGCTCTTGCCACAGCTTCAGCTAGGGCAGCCAATCCCGTCGCGGCAAATGGGGCGAGCCTCCAGCAGCACCCGGGAGTCAGCCAATGGCAGTGCAGCTCCCGGGGCAGGCAAGTAATGACGCTCCAATCCTTTGGCCAATCACGGCCCAACAACGCTGATGACGCTGCGCTGCACGGGCCTATCCCGTCGCGGCGTTGGTGAGGGGGCTCGGCTCCTCCACCCAATGGGAGCGCGGCGGCTTCGTTCTTCGGCCCCGCAGCTCCGATCAGGACGGCACTTCGGGGAGAGGTTTTCGGGCCCCGGGCAGCGATGGTGACACGGCCAACAATTATTTTTCAGCGCTCCTTGTGCTGGAGAGGCCCACAAGCTTCAGATCTTCACCCCATACGTGTCGATGAACACGTCGATCTCGGCCACAGGGCAGGCTGGTTCAGCGCGGCACCCTCACTCAGATTAGAGAGCAGCCAGTGCGCTAACCAGCCCAAACACAGTGTTTCACGATCTCTTCACTGCACAGCAGCTTCAGGGGGCACAGCAGAGTCTTGTAGTCCTTGGGCAACCTTTATGTTCCTGGGTTGCAGACAGGGAGCCAGCTCTTCTCAGGCCCTTGGAGATTCAAGTTGCAGACACAGCACACAGCAAAGTCTTGGCAGTTTCAAGCAGGCAGGGTCACAGCTCTCCTTTAGTTGGATAGCAGGATAGGTCAGCCCTTAAAGCACACAGCAGGCAATCTTCCATCAGCTCCTGCCGCAGTCCTTCTTCTGGCAGAGGTTCCTCTTGATTGTAGAATCTGATCATTTGTAGTCAGGGGTCCTTCTCCTGTACCCCAAAAAGTCTTTGAAGTCCTTTGAAGTCTTTGTGCAAGGGGGCCCTGAGCCCGGTCTAAACCAGTTCTGGGGTTGCTGGAGCACTGAGATGTTTCTGGTTTCCTTCAGCCTGTCAGTATCAGGGTCAGAGGTGACAGTTGGTCAGCAGGAGGGGGAGCCAGCAGGGTGGTCAGGCAGGCACAGCCCTGCACTATCAGATGCGATTGATTGATTGATTTCCTCCTACTTCCCTGGCAGCAGATGCTGCCCTTCATCCACAGGCTGGCTCCAGATAACCCCTTGGAGGCTCTGCAGCCCCTGTCATCCTCAACCCAGGCAGTCAATCCACAACCAGTCCCAGGCACACAGAAAGGTTAGACAAGAGAACAGCCACTTTCTAAAAGTACTATTCTCAAACACAGAATTCAAAAACAACCTTTCCTAAAATATGTGTTATTAAATTCTGAGTTCAGGGATATCAATCACTTATGTTCCATCTTGTTCTTATGGGAAGATAGGCTGGGATCCAATGGGACCATCCTCCCCCATGTTACTCTATGGTGCAAGACAGCCTTACTGCAGTGAGCACACAAAATGGCTGCTGCTCACTACCAGAGCATGTTACCTGCACTAGTACATGCTCTACCTTATCCATACACTGCACCCTGCCCAGGGGGGTACCTTGAGCCTTCCATAGGGGTGACTGATGTGCACAGACAGGGAAGGGTTAGGCCCAACCAGTGGGGACACTGGCCAGGCGGACATGGAAGTCCACTGACTGCACACAGGCTCTGCGCTGGCAGGCCTGAGACACCATTTTAGGGCTACTTATGTGGGTGGCGCAATCTGCACTGCAGGCCCACTAGTAGCATCTGTCATCACCAGCCCTGGCACACACAGTGCACTTTACTAGGGACTTCATGGTGATACAAATATGCCAATCAGGTATACCCAATCAATATGACAATTTACAGAGGGAGCACTTACACTCTGACACTGATCAGCAGTGGCAGAGTGTCCAAAGCATCTAAACCAGCAAAAACGAAATCCAGCACAGCATCAAACATACATGAGTCAGAGGCAAAAAGATGGGGGAAAAACCACACCAAGGATGTCAGGTCTAACACGTGTCCCCTCCAGCTGAAAGTGGGGAGAACTACTCAACCTCTTGGGAGTCCTCATCACTAAGGCGGAAGAATCTGGACAGACTATCAGCATTGGCGTGTTCTGTACCAGGGCGGTGCTCCACCGTGAAGTCCATCCCCTGTAGGGAAATGGACCACCTCAACAGTTTTGGATTCTCACCCCTCATCTGCATTAACCATCTGAGGGGCCTGTGCTCGGTCTGAACACGGAAGTGAGTCCCAAACAGGTAGGGCCTCAGCTTCTTCAGGGCCCAGACCACAGCGAAAGCTTCCCTTTCAATCGCACTCCATTTCTGTTCCCTGGGGAGTAGCCTCCTACTAATGAAAGCCACTGGTTGGTCTCCACCCTCATCACTGACCTGTGAGAGTACTGCTCCCACGCCTTTCTCTGAAGCGTCAGTTTGCACAATGAACTCACTTGAAAAGTCAGGTGCCTTAAGCACCGGTGCTGTGCACATGGCAGTTTTGAGGGTGTCAAAAGCAGTTTGACAGGCCTCAGTTCAATTCACTTTCCTGGGCTGATTTCTAGATGTCAGCTCTGTCAAAGGGGCTACAATGGTGCCATAACCTTTGACAAACCGTCTGTAATACCCGGTGAGACCTAGAAAGGCTCTCACCTCAGTCTGGGTCTTGGGGGGTTCCCAAGCCAGAATGGTATCAATCTTCGCCTGTAGGGGCGCCACCTGGCCGCTCCGCACCTGGTGTCCCAAGTACACCACAGATCCCTGCCCTATCTGGCACTTACTGGCCTTAATAGTGAGGCCTGCCTTCTGCAGAGCCTTCAACACTGCACAGAGGTGTTGCAAGTGTTCCTCCCAAGTGGAGCTGAACACAGCAATGTCATCCAGATATGCTGCGCTGAATTCCTCCAGCCCTGCTAATACCTGGTTGACCAGTCTCTGGAAGGTGGCAGGGGCATTTTTAACCCAAAGGGCATGACACAAAACTGGAAGTGCCCCTCTGGCGTTGAAAATGCTGATCTTTCCTTGGCCCCCTCAGTTAAGGCAATCTGCCAGTAACCTGAAGTCAAATCAAAGGTGCTCAGGTACTGGGCAGCTCCCAACCGATCCACCAGCTCATCAGCTCTGGGGATGGGGTGCGCGTCAGTCTTGGTGACCGCATTGAGCCCACGGTAGTCCACGCAGAACCGAAGTTCTGGGTGGCCACCAGGTGTAGCAGCTTTCTTAGGCACTAAGACCACTGGGCTAGCCATGGGGCTGCTGGAGGGCTCAATTACCCCTAGCGCTAACATCTTAGAAACCTCTTCTTTGATGCTAGCCCTGACCTTGTCAGCCACTCTGTAAAACTTCTGTTTCACGGGCAGATTGTCTCCAGTGTCCACATCGTGGACGCACCAGTTTTTGACACCTGGGGTGAGGGAGAATAGGGGGGCGAACTGACCCAAGACTTGGCGACAGTCCTTCTGCTGCTCTGGGGTCAGGGTGGGTGAGAGTATCACACCATCCACTGACCCATCTTGCTCCTTGGTTGCCAGGAGGTCAGGGAGAGGATCACTATCCTCCTCCCCTCCAGCATCTGTAGCCATTAGCATAGTCACTTCTGACCTCTCAAAGAGGGGTTTGAGGCGGTTTACGTGCAACATTCTCAGGGGTTGCCTGGGAGTCTTCAGGTTAACCAAGTAGGTAACCTCGCTCTTGCGCTCCACCACCTCATATGGCCCAGACCACTTGTCACGGAGCGCACAAGGCTCCACCGGCGCCATCACCCACACTTGCTGCCCAGGTTGGAACTCCACAAGAGAGGTGTTCTGATCATACCATCTCTTCATTTCCTCCTGGCTAGCCTCCAGGTTCTCTTGGGCGAGCTTCCTGAATCGCTTGGTCTGGTTGCGGATGGCCAGCACATAGCTGAACACATCCTGAGGGGTTTTCCCACAGGATTTCTCCCACCCCTCCTTCACCAGAGCGAGAGGCCCTCTGACAGGGTGGCCATACAGTAACTCAAAGGGGCTGAACCCTAAGGATTTCTGAGGCACCTCCCTGTATGCAAATAACAGGCATGGTAACAAGACGTCCCACTTCCGCCTCATGGGCTCCTCTAGGCCCATAATCATGCCCTTCAGGGTGCGGTTGAATCTCTCAACCAACCCATTTCCTTGAGGATGGTAAGGTGTGGTGAACTTATAGGTCACTCCACACACCTCCCACAGAGACTTCATGTACCTAGAGATGAAGTTTGTACCCCTGTCAGAAACCACCTCTCTGGGAAATCCCACACGGGAAAAGATCCCCATTAAGGCACGGCCCACCACAGGGGCTGTGACTGTCCTGACAGGGACTGCTTCCGGGTACTGGGTGGCATGGTCCACCAAGACCAGGATAAACCTGTTGCCTAGGGCTGTCATGGGGTCCAGGGGCCCCACGATGTCAATGCCCACCCTCTCAAAAGGGGTGCTCACTAAAGGAAAGGGTTGGAGGGGTGCCACGCACTTCCCTCCGCTCTTGCCACTGGCCTGACAAGTCTGGCAAGACTTACAAAAGGCAGCAACGTGCTTCTTCATCTGGGGCCAGTAGAAGTGGGTGACAAGCCTGTAATAGGTCTTGTCTCGCCCCAGATGTCCTGCGAGAGGCACGTCATGAGCCAGACCCATTAGGAAGTTCCTGAAGCGCTCTGGTACCACCAGCACACGGACTGCACCGGGCTCAGCGAACTTAGGCTCACTATAAAGCAAGTCATCCTCCCAGTAGATCAAATGTTCCTTGGACCCCAGGCCTGCTGCCTGGTCTGCAGCCTGCTGCCGCACACCAATGAGGGAAGGGTACTCCTTTTGAGCTTGGCAGAATTCCTCCCTGGAGGGACCACCATCTTGCTGCCACTGGGACAGCTCAGGCAATTCCCCTAGTTCGGCCACCTGTTCCCCTGTAGGTTCCAGGACATCCCCCTCAGGTTCTGCTTCCTCCTGGATCGTGGGAACAGTGGGGGCTGGTTTCCTGCGCCCTCTACCCCTTCCTCTCTTGGTAGGTCCCTGGGCCATTGTTCCAGGCTCCAGTTCTGCTAATCCACCCTCACTGGCTGCCATTGCACGCGTGGTCACACAGATCCACGCAGGCAAGCCCACCATTTCCAAGTGAGTCCTGTGCTCTACATCTTTCCATGGAGAGCTCTCCAGGTCATTACCTAATAGACAATCTACAGGCAAGGCATCACTTACAACAACTTCCAATGCACCGGAGACTCCTCCCCACTCAAATGGAACACGTGCCAACTTGCAGAGGTGCACTGAACTGTCAGCTGCCACCACAGGACGGAGTACCTTGGGAATGATCTGCTCTTCAGACACCCATTGACACCTGACAGTATATTTTATAAAAATATATAACTTAATCTAGTTTCAGCAATGTAAATAAGGCAGTTGCACGATAATCACTTTGTCATAAAAATGTTGCACTTAATTTTTAATGGTTGCATGTATGTAGGAAGTCTCTTAATAAAAAGGTAGTCTCACGTCTCTTCTAAATCGATATTAAAAATAATACTGTTGATCTATCTCCACTCGGCTCTCAAACCGAGCAATGCTAAAAGATGCCACTGATTTTATCAACAATAATCAGCCCGCTGAGCAATGGGCCCCAAGCGCTGCAAGCGCGCCTCACCGGCTTCACTGGGTATTCCTTTTCCTCTGATCGGCACTGCCTCGTGCGCTTAATTTCTAATTTAATTTAAAATTTAAAACATTTATAAAGCGCAACGTCCACCGAGCGGTTTCTTGCCGCTAACAGAGGTCCGAATTACTGAGGATTGCAGGGATGAGTGTGTTTATGAGGGGAAGGCCTGTCTAAACAGGAACGTTTTGAGGTCTTTTCGAAAAGAGGCATAGTGGGTGGCAAAACGTAAGTGATCAGGCAGAGAATTCCAAAAGGTGGGGGCCAAGGTAGAGAAATTGGCACCACCCCACTTTTTTCGCTTAAAACGTGGGGTTTGGAGGAAAGCTTTGGAAGAAGACCGGAGCTCTCTAGATGGAACATATTCGCTTATCAGCGAGGAAATGAAGGCCGGGGCAGTGCCTTGCCGGGCCTGGAAGGTCATACAGGCGGTCTTGAAAAGGGAACGCTCCCTGATAGGCAGCCAGTGGAGCTCCCTAAGGAGGGGGGAGGAATGATGGTAGCGTGGGAGACCGTAAATAAGCCGGGCCGCGTGGTTCTGCACCACCTGGAGCCTCCGTAAGCTGTATTCCGGAATGCCATTATAGAGGGCATTGGCATAATCCAGCCGCGAGATAACCAATGCGGCCATGATCAGTTTGAGAGCCTGGGGGGAAAAAAAACGGGAAACGGTACGGATTGTTCGAAGGGTGAGGAAGCAAGAGGAGACTACGGAACTGATTTGGGAGTGAAGGGTGAGATGACTGTTGATTTTCACTCCCAGTGTTTTTACTGTGACTGAAGGGGTAGGGGCGGGACCAAGAGTGGGGGGCCAAAAGTGGGGGTTCCAGGGACTGGATGAACCACCAGTGAGAACCAACTCGGTCTTCTCCGGGTTCAATTTAAGATGGTTGTGGTTCATCCAGTCCCTGATGAAAATCATAATGGACTGAAAATTAGAAACAGAGAGAGAGGAGGAAGAAAGATCGAAGATGAGCTGGAGGTCATCTGCATAATTAAATACAGTGACCTCCAGCTGCTGAAGAGCGAAAATAAGAGGGGAAATATAAAGGTTGAATAGTAGAGGAGAGAGGGAAGAGCCCTGGGGGACACCACAGGTGACGGGGAGTGAGGTGGTCGTGAAGGCTCCCAGCCGAACCGCCTGGGTACGGTCCCTCAGAAAGGAGGAAATCCAAACCAGGGCTGTTCCCTGGATTCCGGCCGCCCTGACACGGGACAAGAGGATGTTGTGGTCCACCGTGTCAAAAGCGGCGGAGAGATCCAGGAGCACCAGCGCCTGGTGTTGGTTATTATCCATTCCCTTCCTGAGTTTATCTAGGACCGATACCACGACTGATTCGGTCGAGTGCCTGGGACGAAAGCCAGCCTGGCGGGAAGCCAACCCCCCACTTGCCTCTACGTGGGCGCTGAGTACCGCGGTGACGTGGCGCTCTAGCACCTTGGCCAAGTAGGGCAGTAGGGAAATGGGGCGATAATTGGCTGAGATGGATAGGTCCGCGCCAGGCTTCTTCAGTATGGGCACTATGATGGCAGATTTGAGTGCAGGTGTCACGACTCCCTGGGTCAGAGAGTTATTCAGAAAAGTGACGGGGGTTCAGGGCAGAAGGAATAGATTTGTTGCAGAATGCGTGCAGGACAGACATCTGTGGGGGAGCCCGATTTAACCTTAGGGAGAATCTCCAAGAAAGCTTCCTGGGTAAGGGGGGGAATAGAGGTAAGACAACATGGGGCGGTCGGAGGGGGGGGGTCGATGAAGGCAGATGAAGGGGGAGGGATGTTAGCCTTGATGGTAACAATCTTGTCTCGGAAATAAGAATTGAGTTGGGCACATAAAGACTGGGATGGAGGAATTTGGGGTGAGGCTCTGTCAGAGAAGGCTAGATCATTCACTATGCTGAAAATCTCCCTGGGCTTATTTTCAGCTGATGTGATTTTGGTAGAGAAATAGGCGGTTTTGGCATCAAGGATTGCCGTTTTATAATTGGCAAGTGCAGAGAGATAGAGGGTTTTTAATGAAGGACAGTAGTCCTTCCTCCAATGTCTCTCTGCTTGTCGGACGGTCAATTTGAGTTTTTTTAAGTTGCCATCAAACCATCTATTTGAATCCTTGGGTCGACGGGTGGAGATACGGCGCAAGGGAGCTTCAGAGTCACAGCCTCTGGCTAGCCAGGCATTAATTGCCTCGGCTTGAGAGTTTGATGAGAGGCCCGCGAGGGTCGGGGTGGAATTCCGGAGCAGGGAGGTCAAAGCGGGAAAGTCAACTCTATTCCAATTTCGGGCCCATGTGTTTTTGGCACGTGGGATTTTAGGAGCTGGTTCAGTAAAGATGAAAAAGGAAATGAGGGCATGATCCGACCAGGGGCAGGGAAAAACAGTCACCGGGGAAATTGGGAGGTTAAGCAACCATACCTGGTCGAGAATGTGACCATGAGAATGGGTGGGAACCGAAATATGCGACATAAAGTTCAGAGAGAGAAGAAATTCTGTGAATTCTTTCAAAGTGGCGCACTCGGAAGGGTCGGAAGGCCAATAATTAAAATCGCCGAGCACCAGGACCGAAGCGTAGTTGACCACCAGGGTGGCCAGTAAGTCCTGGAACGCAGGTAGGAATAGGGGCGAGGGCTGGGGTGGGCGATACATCAAGAGACAAGTGATGGGGGGAGAGAAATAAAGGGATCGGGCAACAAGGAATTCAGAGGGGGGGATAGAGGGAGATGAAAGGATTTGAAAATTTAAGTCCGCCCGAGCAATCAATGCCACACCACCGCCTGTCCTGCCCGCCGGGCGGTCAGAGCGTAGGGCAACGTAGGAAGGGGGGAGGGTGGCCAGGAGGACGGGGAGGGACGAGTCGCAGAACCAGGTCTCAGTCAGGAGCAGTAGATCCGGCTTCTCCGAGTCGAGGAGGACAGATAGCTCATGGTGGTGTTTAACCGCAGATCTGGTATTAAGTAAGATGGCAGATAACGGAGGAGCAGAGGGGGGGGGTCAGATAAGGAGGGGCAGCGCAACGATGGGGCCGGCAATGGCGGCAGCGGTATAAGGGTAGAAGAGGGAGTGAGATCTAACGACGCGATGTGCTTACCGATGGATTCTGAGAGTGGCCAATGGCCCTGAAGAGAGGTCAGCTCCTCAGAGGAGTAGCACATAAAATTGGCATGGAGACGTGCCCCTAGCCCCGTCCAGCCGCGGATGGGCGCAGACGGGCTTGCCTTAGGCGCGCCTTCGGCGCGCAAACGGCGCGCCCGCTGCGCACGTCCGCTGCGCGTTCTGGGGTTGCACATTGAAAAAGGAGATCTCTAGGGCGGGAAGGGGGCATGGCCTCTAGATGGGCGTGGCCAGGCGCGAAGGAAGCGGAGTGGAGGGTGACGCGTGAGCGCTGGATCCGCTACACGGCGCCCTCGAGGGGTAAAGTGCAAGGTGCTAGTAGCAGTCAAGGTAGGCTTGTCAACAAACAGAAAATACACAAAAGTACAGTTTTAAAATCACTGCTCCCGGCTATTTGCCTCAGGAGAACTTAAGGGCCTCAGGCGCCCAACGCCTACCAGAGCACACTCGCTCCTTGCCCCGGCCGGTCCCCTCTGGTCTCCCGCCTGCTCTCGATAATCCAACGAGCGGCGGGGGTGC